>NC_054498.1:23197105-23224605 GCF_017639515.1 Carcharodon carcharias
CAGTGCATCGAAACACAATGACACTATCCCTGTAAGTACCTGATGAAAATCAAGAGATTTACCGCTGTCAAGGAAATGGCAGTGTTATGATGTGTAAGTACATCTAAACAAGTAAATGTTTCTTATTGTGTCAGTTGGAATCTGATGTTACGCTATTGCAATGCAAGGTGATTGAATGGGTTTGAAAACTCTTGTAACTTGGGCCTGGATTTACATGGAACTCACATGGAAGTAGGAGAGGGTTGAAAGGGTAGTTTATTCTTGAACATACAGTGAAACCTGTCTTTAGTTGTATTTATAAAGTGGCCAACTATAAAAATATATATATGACAGCTCCATTCACTATTCACTAAGTAGCCGCTAAAGAGTTAAGTTAGGATTGGGAGGGAATGGGACTTGGATCAGGCAGGAGTTAGGGGCTGGGTGTATGTGCCCTGACCATCTTTGAATTTCATATAATCTTCTGATGATCATAGGACATTTGTATACCTTCAAACCAAACAGTAGAACTAGCAGGTCGGAAAGGAGGTCTGTATTTTAGTGAATGAATGAGATAGTGGGAATGCTGGATTTTTGGGAACCTACAGAGCTCTCAGATTTTGGACAAAACGGCCCTGAAATCATCAAGAAACATCTGGGTTAGGTGTGGCTGGAATAATAGAATCAGGTAGTGACATCTTAGGTGAACAAATAGAAAATCAGATTATTTAACTACGCTGCATGTATGTCTAAGTAAAGGGCAGGAATGGTCCATCAAACCCATATTCATGATGGCTGGAACATTGTGACTATACACTGGCCCACAGTGCAGCCCTGTAACCTCCTGGGAGACGCAAAAAAGCAGGAAACAACTCAATAAGGGAAAAAGATATTTTTTAAAATTCCGCTCTGACTGCCTCAGATGATCAAAACTAGTCCAGGAAGTCATATGGGCCAAGTGTTATGTGTAAAACCACTCCATTTTTATTTGCTGTGATCTCTGTCCCAGTGTGGAGCTGCCCCAGTTCCTGTTGAAAGCAATGGAGAGAGTCACCATCCAGCACAACAGATGGGAGCCCATTCTAGAGGCTCACTACTCACTGGGAAAAGGACAACTGCCCAACATTCAATCTATTCTGACTCCTGAGTAATTTTAACTCGTGCCTGGTCTTCCCCAGTCTGTCAAACAGGATTAGTAGGAAAACAAAAACAGAATTACCTGGAAAAACTCAGCAGGTCTGGCAGCATCGGTGGAGAGAAGAGTTGACGTTTCGAGTCCTCATGACCCTTCCACAGAACTTGAGTGAGTTGGACTCACTCAAGTTCTGTTGAAGGGTCATGAGGACTTGAAACGTCAACTCTTTTCTTCTCTGCCGATGCTGCCAGACCTGCTGAGTTTTTCCAGGTATTTCTGTTTATGTTTTGGATTTCCAGCATCCGCAGTTTTTTTGTTTTTAGGATTAGTAGGAACACTACCAGCCCTTTCATTGCCTATGCATCACTGTCAGGCCATCTCCATGACTACACTGCTCTACAGTAAATAGACTCGATGCCTGTCTGAGTAACTGTGGTTTCTTAAGCTAGGAATTATTCTCATAGCTTTTCTCTGAATATTTTCCAAAGCCACTGTATTACCCATTAAAGGGGTCTCAATGTGGTAACCAATAAAATCACAGCTGAAGTCCTTGGTGAAACCACCAAATGTGGCCAGTCTGGTGGGGGACCAAGTCCCATAATAGCTGGACTCAATTTGAATAGGCTTTTTTCTCTTTCATTTGTCCCTTCTCAGAGAACAATGAATGAATGTTGTCTGTGTTGCCTTCACAGGCATCTGTTTACAGTCTTCATATCTCAGGTGGGTCACTCTGCCATTGACTCCTCCATGGCTGTTAACAATCCTGGGCCCTGACCATCTGGCAATAGACTGACACAGAGGGGGCAGGTTGAGTAGCCCGACAGATCTCAAGACTTGCCTGTTACAATTCATATATGTCTTGTTGGAAAGTCAAATAAAACATGGCCACTCTGGTTTGTATCTCAGACCATTTTAACAAGTAATTGAATGGCATCGTGAGCCTTTACTGTGACACTGGACAAACATTTGTCCATGTATAAGTAAAAAGAATTGAAGTAGGCTACTGTTAATGTATCCAGTGATAGATAGATATCAAGAGATAGATGTTCAAGATTCCCTCGCACTATGATTCACGCAATAAATTAATTCTGAAGTATTTTCAGAGGGTTCAACATGGAGCATTATATAAAAGAAAATATTATTTTTATGGTATCTGTCCCATATCTGTACAGGGTGATGGTATCTGCCTTGTATCTATACCTGTAGAAACTCTTCATATCTGTTTTTATATTTCAAGCTAGCTTTTTCTTGCACTCATAATTTCTCCCTCCTTATTAATCTTTAAGTCATTCTTCGCTGCGCTTTATATTCTATTGAATCTTCTCACCTGCCACTCATCTTTATGGAATTATATGCTTTTTCTTTCAATTTGATACTATCTTTAACTTTCTTTGTTATCAACAGATGACATATCCTTCCTTTTAGAGTCTTTCTTTCTCACTGGAATGTATCATTTCTGAGTATTCTGAAATATCTCCTTAAATGTCTGCCACTGCAGCTCTACTGGTCTATCCTTTAACCTAATTTCCTAGTTCATAAATTTAGCCAGCTCTGCCTTTGTCCCCTCATAATTGCCCTTAAAACACTAGTCTTAGATCCACTCCTCTCTCCCTCAAACTGAATGTGAAATTCAGTCACATTATGATCATTGCTACTTAGGCCGCCTTCACTTGAGGTCATTAACCAACCCTCTTGCATTGCAAATGATTAAATCTAGTATAGCCTGCCTTCTGGTTGGTGCTAAAATAGCAGCACGCTCTAAGAAACTGTCCCAAAAACACTATGAACTCATCATCCAGGCTACCTTTGCAAATCTGATTTGTCCAATCTATATGTAGATTAAAATCACCCAGGATTATCACCGTACCTTTCTCTCAATCCCCCATTATTTATTCCTGTATACCTCCACCCTACAGTATGGTTACTGTTAGGGGACCTATAAACCACTCCCACAAGTGACTTTTTACCTTTACCATTTCTTATCTATACCCAAACTGATTCTACATCTTGATCTCCAGAACCTTGTCTTGATCAATTGTATTAACGTCATTCTTAATTAACAGAGCTACCCCTCCACCTTTTCCTAGCTTCCAGTCCTTCCTAAATGTCATGTATCCTTGAATGTCCAACCTTCAGTCTTCATCATCCTGCTGCCATGTCTCTGTAATGGTTATAAGATCATACATATTTATTTCTAATTACGCTGTCAGTTCATCTGTTTTGTTATAAATGCTACATGCATTCGGATACAGAGCCTTTAGTTCTGTCTTTTTACTTTTTTTTGTAACCTGTAGCCTTATCTGCTGGTGGACTCTTAGGTTTGTACACTCTGCCCATTCCTGCCACACTCTGATCATCATTTCTCTTATTCCTACCTTGCTCTTTTACTTTGTTTTCTCTATTTAATTTATCACATCTTCCCAAGCTTGATCCCTTGCTCCCACTATTTAGTTTAAAGCCTTCTGTACCGCCCTAGTTTTGACTTGCCAGAACACTGGTCCCAGCACGGTTCAGGTGAAGACCATCCCAACAGTACAGCTTCCACTTTCCCTAGTACTGGTGCCAGTACCCCATGAACCGAAACCCATTTCTCCCATACCAATCTTTGAGCCACGCTTTTAACTCTCTAATCTGATTTGCCCTACGCTAATTTGCTTGTGGCTCAGGTTGTAATCCAGAGATTATTACCTTTGAGAATCTGCCTTTTAATTTGGCTCCTAACAGCTCATACTCCCTAGGCAGAACCTGTTTCCAAATTCTACGCACATCGTTGGTACCCACTTTTTACCTCCTGGTACAAAGTGTCCAGGTAACTTTTCCCCCTCCGTGATGCATCAGTGTCTGTAGCTCGGCCTCCAGCTCAATGACTCTGAGCTGAAGCTCTTTGAGCCAGAGACACTTACTGCAGACGTGTTTGCCCTGGATTACCCCGGCGTCAAGGAAATCCCACATTCTGCAGTCACAACACATCACTAGCCCTGCCAACTTTATTATCTGTTAATTAATTTATTTGTCATTAATTTATAATTAATAAACACTGCTATTCCCATTATCCTTTACTCCTGCTTGTAAACCTTACTATAACAAAATACATAACCAGTCACTTATCTGTTTTCCTGTGCTGTAACACTTTGATTTCTCTTAGAACATAGCCACTGCACTCTGGACTGGATTGGATAGCTCTCTCTATCTAGTGGTTACTGCCTCTGGGTTTCTCCCCCCCCCCCACCACAGACTGGTGGCACCCGTCCCATATCTGTACGGGGTGATGGTATCTGTATGGGTTGGTTATCTGTCTTTTTTGCAGCAGAGATATAGGAAATTACACAGGTAACAAACATAGAGTCACACGTCCTGAAAGGTACACTCAGTGTTGGCTGTGTGTTTGCTTTTTCAGTCAAATGTCAAGATCTTCCAGCCAAACCCCAATCCACTGGCTGCATTCATGGTGTTATTTTTACTTGCAGTTTGCGAGCTCCGAAAGCACCAGATGCCACGGCTGACCTGGGTCATCATCAGTTCACTTATGCTATCATGCCCCATGCAGGTAAATAAATCCAAGTGATCTTGCCTCTTCCACTAATGAATATATGGATAATATATGCTTGCTGTATTTCCAGTTTCGCACCAACCAGAGAGGAAGAATTGCACAGGCTGCTAGAGAAAGTTGATGTACTTGGGAGCTTAACACAGCTGTCAGAAACTTCAGAATACTTTCACAGTGAATTATGACATGAGCGATTGTGAATTGCAGTGACTGTTATGATGTCCATGCAGCAGTCCTCGTCTGCTGAGCACAGACAGCAATGAGACAATCAATTGGTCAGTTGGAGTTTTGGAGACATTAGTTAAGGGGGGACTGTTGCAACTTCACAATCGGCTGAAACTAGCAGATTGGGCCAGAGTTTAATATCTTATCCAACAAGACCACCACTGGCAATACAATACAATACTGAAGTGCCATTCTAGATGATGCTCAAATTCTGGAGTGGTCTTGAACTTGGCAGGTCAGAGCAAGAGAGCCCCCACTAAACCAGACAGGCAATCCTTGGAGAAAAGACCCTCCTGGCCTCCCTCCATCTTTCACACCATAAATTTGAGCTCATTCGGAACTCAGCTGCCCACATCCTAACTCACATCAAGTCCCATTCACCCTTCAGCCCTGTGCTCACTGAACTTACACTGGCTCCAGGTTAAGCAGCACCTCAATTTTAAAATTCTCATCCTTGTTTTCAAATCCCTCCATGGTCTCGCCCCTCCCTATCTCTGTATCCCCTCCAGTGGTACAACCCAGTGAGATAACTGAGCTCCTCCAATTATGGATACTTGTACGTCCCCAATTTTAATCCTTCCACCATTGGCAGCTGTGCCTTCAGCCAGCTAGGCTCCAAGTCTTGGAATTCCCTCCCTGCATCTCTTTCCTCTTTTAACTGCTCCTTAAAACCAGCTTCTTTGACCAAGCTTTTGGTCATCTGCTCTAATGTCTCCTTCTGTAGTTCAGTGACAAATTATGACTGTGCCAAAGGTAAACTATTCCTCTTCATCCTTCTTGGCCTGTCTCTGCAGCCTTTGACACTGTTGACCACACCATTCTCCTCCATCACCTCTCCAGTGTTGTCCAGTTGGGTAGGACTACACCCACCCTGGTTCCATTCTTATCCATCTAATCATAGGCAGAGAATCACTTGCAATGGCTTATCTGGTGTCCTGAGGATCTATCCTTGCCTCCCTCCTATTTCTCCATGCTGCCCTTTGGTGACATCATTTGCAGGCACAGTGTTTTCAAATGTACGGTGATGACACCCAGCTCTACCTCAGCACCACCTCTCTCAACTCCTCCACTGTTGCTAAATTATCAGACTGCTTGTCCGACGTCCAGCATTGGATGATCAGAAATGTTCTCCAGTTAAATATTGGAAAGGCTGAAGCCATTGTTTTCAGTCCCTATCTACTGACATCAACCCTCTCTCTGGCAGTAGTCTGAGATTAAGCCAGTCTCTCCACAATCTGGATGTCATATTTGACCCTGAGATGAGCTTCCAACTACATATTCGTTCAATCACTAAGACTGTCTATTTCCACTTCCATAACTTCACCCGACATTGCCCCTATCTCAGCTCATCTGCTTCTGAAACCCTCGTTCATGCCTTTGTTATTCCTAGATTTAACTATTCCAATACACACCTGGCTGATCTCCCACATTCTACTCTCTGTAAACTTGAGGTCATCCAAAACTCTACTGCCCATGTCTTAATTTGCTGCTAGTCCCATTCGCCCCTGTTATCGCTCGCTGACCTACAATGGTTCCCGGTCAAGCAACATCTTGATTTTAAGATTCTCATCTTTGTTTTTAAATCCTTCCATGACTTTGGCCTTCTCTATCTGTGCAATCTCCTCCAGCCCCACAACCCTCCAAGATCTCTGTGCTCCTCTAATTCTGGAGTATCACCAATTTTAACCGTTCCACCAAAATTGGCCGTTGCCTTTGGTTCCCTGGACCCCAAGTTCTGGAATTCCCTCCACCTTGTTTTCCTCCTTTAAGACCACCTCTTTGAGTTAGCTTTTGGTTATCTGGGTATCTGATAGTTGATTTAAATGTACATCATCTTACAATAGTCATGCAAAGTAACATCTCCATTGAAGTTCCCTGCCTTCTGGTAGTCAATTTTGTACTCCTCTTCTGTCGAGCTTTAGAGTTTCATAGAGGTTAGTCTGGAGGGGTGACATTGGTAGGAGAGGTCTGTTGCACTCGTTATCAATATAGCTTTCACTCCCAGCGAGGTGTGAACCAGTATTGATGTAGCCAGAACAGGGGGAGGTGTAGCCAGGCTTTAGCAGTGCATCATGTAACAGTACCTAAATCTGTATCCGTGCAACCAGTTAGTAAGGAATACTGACCTGTATCTGTGCGGAGAGGCTACACAGATGGGCATGTAATGCTATATTTGTGTAGTAATATGTACATATCAGTATGTGAATCTGTATCTGTTCAGACACACAAAATGAAGTGTTATCGGACATGTAACAATACAAATCACACCCTATGGAGGGGCATGTAATCTATTCTGCTGTAAGCATGTGGCATGGATGAGTACCAGACCTGCTGCAGAATGGTACATGGAGGAGTAGCACACTGGCTCTGCATTGGGCATGTGATATTGCAGCATAGTGTATGAACTTGCAAGAAGTTTTATGCTGTTATAGAACCCATCCACCTGTGACTATTTGCAATCACCAGTCCTATACTGACCATGACTTAATATGCCTGACCTTGCAGTACTGATTTGAGTTTTGAACTAGAGTTGGATGCCTAACATGGTGATTTTTGACTTGAATCAGAACATGTTGGTACTTATTTTTTAACTATTCGTTCCCAAAGATCTCAGTTATAGTCCTTGCCCTGACTTGGCCTGTTCCCTTTCTCCTGCAGGTTCTTTCCAAGAGGCCAATGTGATTCAGTTTGCATACAACATTAACTACCCCTTGCATATTGTACCTGCTGAACCCAGTGTCAGTGCTTCCAGTTCCTGGAGTGCTTTCTCGATCCGGTCTCCTGCTGTTATTCTGGAAACTATTAAACAGGTAAATATCGGAAAAGTGCAAGTTGTCACATTTTAAAAATCCATTCAGAATTTTATATACAGTAAAATTTTAATAATTTACTGCAAAATAAAACTTTTTAGATGGTACCACAGGTTCAGGCAGTAGTCCTAAAGGTTTCTTTGACTCTTCAAATCTATTGTCCCTATACCATCTTTCAGCCAGTAAGATGGTTGTGGTTCGAGCAGCAGCTGTCAGTGTTGCTGTATGGTGGCAACATATTTTGGAGGGATAAATAGTTGTTTGAAAAGTTCTGAGAGGTGAGAAAATCTGCAGGCGATGACCATCTCCAACAAGAGAGAATCTAACCATCACCCCATGACATTCAATGGCATTACCATTGCTGAATCCCCTACTATCAACATTCTGGGGGTTACCATTGGCCAGAAACTGAACTGGAATATCCATATAAATACTGTGGCTACAAGAGCAGGTCGGAAGCTAGGAATCCTGCGGTGAGTAACTCACCTCCTGACTCCCCAAAGCCTATCCACCATCTACTAGGCACAAGTCAGGAATGTGATGAAATACTCCACACTTGCCTGGATGAGTGCAGCTCCCACAACACTCAAGAAGCTTGACACCATTCAGGACAAAGCAGTCCGCTTTATTGGCACCCCATCCACAAACATTCACTCCCTCCACCATCGATGCACAGTTGCAGCAGCGTGTACCATCTACAAGATGCATTGCAGGAATTCACCAAGGCTCCATGGACAGCACCTTCCAAATCCACCACCACTACCATCTGGAAGGACAAGGGCAACAGACACATGGGAACACCACCACCTGGAAGTTCCCCTCCAAGCCACTCACCATCCTGACTTGGAAATATATCACCACTCCTTCACTATTGCTGGGTCAAAATCTTGGAACTCCTGCCTTAACAGCACTGTGGGTGTACCTATACCACAGAGACTGCAGCGGTTCAAGAAGGCAGCTCACCACCACCTTCTCAAGGGCAATTAGGAATGGGCAACAAATGCTGGCCCAGCCAGCGACACCCACATCCCATGAATAAATAAAAAAGTTAAAATACAATGGGTACTTCTGTGTGAAGCAACTGAGCTGCACTCCCACTGTGATGGAGGCTCTGACCCAGTAAAGGGAGTCAAATATTCTATGAACTGATCCATGGACGTTTCTTCCCAACAGGCAGAAGACAGGAAAAATGCCCTGGTAATTAGGCTCTACGAGTCACATGGCAGCACTGTTGTCACATGGTTGCATACTTCACTTCCTGTTAAACAAGCAATCTGGTAAGTAGCTGTCACTGTGGGAATGTGTATAATCTGTGACCATTCTCCTTCAATATGTCTCAGGCCATTGGTCCTGCTCCTGCCATATACAACTGGTACAATTAGTAGTTAGTGAAAGAATTTGTATTTATATGGCACCTGTTGTGACCGTGGGACATTCCAAAGCACTTTCCAGCCAATTAGGTCTTTTTGAAGTGTTGTTGCAATGTAGGAAACACAGCAGCCAATTTGTGCACAGCAAGCTCCCACAGTGTGATCTGTTTTAGGTGTCGGGTGAATGATTAATTTTGGCTAGGACACTGCCCTGTTTTTCAATATAGTGCCATGGGATCTTGTACATCCATCCAATAGCAGGCTGACAGATCCCTGGTTGTACATCTCATCAGAAAGACAGCACCTCAGACAGTGCAGCACTCCCCTTGGCACTGCACTGGTGTGTCAGCCTCAATTTTGTGAAGTTGTTGGAGTGGGCCTTAAACCCAGAACCTTCTCAGACACAAGCTTGCTCAGTGATTGTGTGAAGGCTCTGCAATGGATGTTCCACATCTTGCATTGCTGGATCTAGCCCTGCACTTGTTGAGTTACCATCAGTCACAGTAGCTCTGGTAATACCGGAAAGATTAGCCACCCCAGAAAACTGTTGCTTAATCACAATGAAAATATATTCCAGGAGTTAGAGAGAACATTTTGTTCCATGATTGAGTGTTAGTACCGAGCTTGTTAGTTAGGGCCGAGCTTGTTAGTACCGCTTGTGAAAATCTAAGGTGTCTTCTAGCTCTGGGGAGAAAAACTATGAATTGACTTCAACTGTTGGATTTTTCAGTGCAGTGAAAGAACGTGTGCCCCATATTAATTCAGCTTGTTTTATCCTGACTGCTCCAAGACATCCTGATCAAACAGGGATGTGTTACAAATTGACATCCTTTCATTTGGTGATGTGAAATGTTTGAGAATTTGTGATTCTCATCTCTGATCTTGAATCAATGCAGATTATCCACTTGGCCCTGCAATTTAATTCCAGCTCTGACTATCCTTTGTCATTTTTAATGAGTAAAATAATGTTCTTTAGACAATGATTATACTGCTACCTCTCTGGGCTTCCCTTGTTGCGTGCCAGCTGAAGCTTAAGTTTACTTCTATTCTCTGCAGGTGTGATCTTCTGGAACAACCTCTGGCAACCAAGGCTGTCCCCATCACTGACTTTCAAATCCAGCTTTCCTTCACTCCATTCCAAATCCGTTCCCTCCTGCTCATTTTCTGAGCTCCATCATATGATCAACACTGATATTTTAAAAAGAAACAGTTCCTAAATACAACAAAATCACGCATACTGTGCAGCAAATGGAGAGTATTTAATGAAATCACCAACACAAAATACTAGTATCATTACTCTGTATAAAAAGCTGTGGCCTGATCATTTCTTACACATCCCTACTGTTTGTACCTAGAGTGTGATTTGCACCTAGACTGTGATTTGCAATCAAGTTATTTGCAGGTTTTCACATGTGGCTGAAGTTCGAATGTAGTGCCTGAGCAGAAAGACCTGGTATTATACAATGTTTTTCATAGTAAAATACCCTGCTGCTTCTGTGATCAGTCAGAAATTCAAACTAATTAATGAGCAACTAGGAAGGACAAACAAAAAGCTTATTCAGAGTTGGGTTTTAAGGAGCAGCTTGATGGAGAGGTTTAAGAAGGGAATGCCAGAGCTGAAGGAAGGTCAAAGGGAGCCAGGGATGCACAAGAGGCCAGAATGGGAGAAGCAGAGTTCCTGGAGGTTATAGGAATAGGGAGGGATTTGAACACTAGGATGAAAATTTTGAAATCTAGACTTCTACCAGAGTGAGATCCAATGCAAATCAGCAAGGACAGGGATGAGAAATGATTGGAATGTGATGAGAGTTAGAATAGGGACAGCAGAGTTTACACAGGGTAGACTTTAGTCAGGAGAGTTGCAAGAGTCCAGGCTACAGGTACCAAAATCAGGCAAGCAGGTTTCAGCAGCTGATGGGCTGAGTTAGGGATGGAGACCGGGTGATGAAGCACAACTGACCCTTGCACTGTTCGGTGACTATAAACCACCGCATCTCAACTATCAGAGCAAATACAAGGCCTGTTCTTTCCTTTAGGAAACATTCATGCAAATCTCCAGCCTGGGAAAAAAGTCCTGTAGACCTCTTCTCCAGTTTGTTAAAACTTATACATGGCAAACTGTACTTCCTAAGCATTTTTTTAAAAAGTCAGGATATTCAAATGCTGTTCAGAATGATTAAAGGAATTAAATCTTTTTTTCACAATGGTGCAAAACGACTGAATAAATGCAGTCTTGGTTTTTGGCAAGAAATGGCTAGAAAGACAATGGCAGAGGTTCCCCAATTCCAAAGTAGAGGCACCTCATGCACTGTAATCCATTGCTTCATATTTCATCTCAAACATGCCTTTGCAAGGAGGCTGTTACTCAAGCACTCTGCTATGAGGAAAAAAGCAGTATTATACCCTCCTGTTTGGAATACTGTATGGGCTCCTGCAGGAACAGTTACAGAGTCTGTTCACAAGAACAGAGAGGAGAGGAAGATAAATTCACCAAAATAGAAAACTTCCCTATCTATTTTAATCAAAACCCTTCATGCTTTGTACCAGCCGATATCACAAAAGCAATAAAATGGAGTTGAAGCAATTCAGCCCATCACTGCCAGATTGTTTGTAATAACAAATTATTAAGCTTCAGATTTGCCAGATTGGAAACGTGTTACATGAAGGAAACAGAGATCTCTGCTCTATGTCTACATAGGAATAAGATTAACTGCTGATACAGCGTTTCCTCATTTACAGTTAACTTGTGTATTCAATACTGCAACAAGCCAGCGATATGGCAATCAATGCAGGAAAACAAGGTTAGATACAGCAGCTGGTGAACACATCACTGGAATAAATGGAAATTGCTCCTGTAGGATTGTTAAAAATCAGAGATCTGCCGGTCTTTTCTTCTAGTTGTTTTTCATAAATAGATGTTAGCACATTGGGGTTTTACAAACCAGCTATTATTCCTCCTCAGTTGGAGAAGATGACAAACAGCTCCATGCAGTCTGCTCCTTATGGGGCACAGTTTTCACACAGTAAAATGTGGTGACACTCGTGCTTTCCACTTCATAGGACTGACACAGTAAAGAAAGGAGGCTAAGTTTTCAAAGTCAGTTCTAAGCTACTAGATGCCCAAGTTCAAACAGGGTAGTCCCAACCCACTTTTTAAAAAATAGACAAATTATTATTTAAAATGATTACTTTTATCCTGAGGGGAGGATAAAATGATCTAGCCACATTAGCTACGAGGCACTTAAGGGCCAGATTCAGACAATTGCACACAAATGCATAAACTAATCAGTGGTGAGGTGCTAGAATCCTGGTTTCGTTGCTATTGTGACAAACGTAAGCGGTCACTGCTCCACTTAAATGAAGTCAGAGGCACATTTTCTACATGCACTAAGGCATGTATGAAATAAGTTACAGGATAAAGTCATTGAGGTCAACACAATAAAAATGAAAAGAAAGGAGAGCCCAGGAGAGGCTATTAAAGTCCCCAGAACACAAAGTAGGACAGTGTGTTTGGAAAGGGCTAGGAATCTAACTTCAAGCACATCAGATAAAGAGACGACAATGAGAAAGGGTACTGGAAATGCAGGACTGAAGGTGTTGTATCTGAATGCACGCAGTATATGAAATGAGGTAAATGAGCTTGTGGCGCAGATTGAAATTGGCAGGTATGATGTGGTGGGCATCACGGAGACATGGCTGCAAGGGGATCAGGACTGGGAGCTAAATATCCAAGGATATACATCCTATCGAAAAGATAGGCAGGTTGGCAGAGGGGGTGGGGTTGCTTTGTTAGTAAGAAATGAAATTGATAGCAAGAAATGATGTAGGGTCAGATGATGTAGAATCTGAGTGGGTAGAGTTGAGGAACCGCAAAGGTAAAAAAACCATAATCGGACTTGTGTACAGGCCTCCAAACAGTAGTCAGGATGTGGGGCACAAGATACACCAGGAGATAGAAAAGGCGTGTAAGAAAGGCAAGGTTACAGTGATCATGGGGGATTTCAATATGCAGGTAGACTGGGAAAATCAGGTGGATAGTGGATCCCAAGAAAAGGAATTTGTGGAATGTCTACGAGATGGCTTTTTGGAGCAGCTTGTGGTGGAGCCACTAGGGAACAGGCAATTCTAGATTTAGTGATGTGTAATGAGGCAGATTTGATAAGGGAGCTTAAGGTGAAGGAACCCTTAGGAGGAAGTGAGCATAATATGATAGAATTTACCCAGCAATTTGAGAGGAAAAAGCTGGAATCAGATGTAACGATATTACAGTTGAATAAAGGCAACTACAGAGGCATGAGGGAGGAGCTGGCCAGAATTGA
This sequence comes from Carcharodon carcharias, assembly GCF_017639515.1. NCBI lineage: Eukaryota > Metazoa > Chordata > Chondrichthyes > Lamniformes > Lamnidae > Carcharodon > Carcharodon carcharias. Next base: position 23,210,491 of record NC_054498.1, read on the forward strand.
CTGGGAGATGAGCCTAGCAGGAAAGACAGTGGAACAGCAATGGCAGGAGATTCTGGGAGGAATTTGGGAGACACAGCAAAAATTCATCCCTAGGAAGAAGAAGCATACTAAAGGGAGGACGAGGCAACCATGGCTGACAAGGGAAGTCAGAGACAGCATAAAAGCTAAAGAGAAAGCATACAATGCGGCGAAGAGCAGTGGGAAACCAGGGGATTAGGAAGCCTACAAACAGCAACAGAGGACAACTAAAAAAGAAATAAGGAGGGAGAAGATTAAATATGAGGGTAAACTAGCCAGTAATATAAAAGAAGATTGCAAGAGTTTTTTTTAGACATATAAAGGGTAAGAGAGAGGCAAAAGTGGACATTAGGCCACTGGAAAATGACGCTGGAGAAGAAGTAGTGGGGAACAAAGAAATGGCGGAGGAACTGAATAGGTACTTTGCATCAGTCTTCACGGTGGAAGACACGAGTGACATCCCCAAAGTTCAAGAGAGTCGGGGGGGGGGTGGGGGGGGGGGGGTTGGTGGGAAGAGGTGAGTATGGTGGCCATTACCAAGGAGAAGATGCTAGGAAAACTGAAAGGACTGAAGGTGGATAAATCACCTGGACCAGATGGATTATACCCCAGAGTTCTGAAGGAGATAGCTGAAGAGATAGTGGAGGCGTTAGTGGTGATCTTTCAGGAATCACTGGAGTCAGGGAGGGTCCCAGAGGACTGGAAAATTGCTAATGTAACTCCCCGTTTAAGAAGGGAGTGAGGCAAAAGACGGGAAATTACAGGCCGATTAGCCTGACCTCGGTTGTTGGTAAAATTTTAGCGTCCATTGTTAAGGATGAGATTTCAGAATACTTGGAAATGCATGGTAAAATAGGGCAAAGTCAGCATGGTTTCATCAAGGGGCGGTCATGCCTGACAAATCTGTTAGAATTCTTTGAGGAGGTAATGAGTAGGTTAGACAAAGGAGAGCCAATGGATGTTATCTACTTGGACGTCCAGAAGGCCTTTGACAAAGTGCCACACAGGAGGCTGCTCAGTAAGATAAGAGCCCATGGTGTTAGAGGCAAGGTACTAGCATGGATAGAAGATTGGCTGTCTGGCAGGAGGCAGAGAGTGGGGATAAGGAGGTCCTTCTCAGGATGGCGGCCAGTGACTAGTGGAGTTCCTCAGGGGTTAGTGTTGGGGCCACAACTCTTCACTTTATCCATTAATGATCCAGATGAAGGAATTGAGGGCATTCTGGCTAAATTTGCAGATGATACAAAGATAGGTGGAGGGACAGGTAGTATTGAGGAGGCGGGGAGGCTGCAGAAGGATTTGGACAGGTTAGGAGAATGGGCAAAGAAGTGGCAGATGGAATACAACATGGGGTAGTGTGAGGTCATGCACTTTGGTAGGAAGAATAGAGGCATTGACTATTTTCTAAATGGGGAGAGAATTCAGAAGTCTGGAGTGCAAAGGGACTTGGGAGTCCTAGTCCAGGATTCTCTTAAGGTTAACTTGCAGGTTGAGTCGGTAGTTAGGAAGGCAAATGCAATGTTGGCATTTATTTCGAGAGGACTAGAATATAAAAGCCAGGATGTGCTACTGAGTCTTTATAAGGCTCTGGTCAGACCATATTTAGAATATTGTGAGCAACTTTGGGCCTCGTATCTCAGGAAGGATGTGCTGGCCCTGGAGAGGGTCCAGAGGAGGTTTACGAGAACGATCCCAGGAATGAAAGGCTTAACATATGAGGAACGTTTGAGGACTCTGGGTCTATACTCGATGGAGTTTAGAAGGATGAGGGGGAATCTGATTGAAACTTACAGAATACTGAAAGGCCTGGATAGAGTGGACGTGAGGAAGATGTTTCCATTAGTAGGAGAGACTAGGACCCGAGGGCACAGCCTCAGAGTAAAGGGAAGACCTTTTAGAACAGAGATGAGGAGAAACTTCTTTAGCCAGAGAGTGGTGAATCTATGGAATTCATTGCCACAGAAGGCTGTGGAGGCCAGGTCATTGAGTGTAATTAAGACTGAGATAGATAGGTTCCTGATTGGTAAGGGGATCAAAGGTTACGGGGAGAAGGTGGGAGAATGGGGTTGAGAAACTTATCAGCTATGATTGAATGGCGGAGCAGACTCGATGGGCCGAATGGCCTAATTTCTGCTCCTATGTCTTATGGTCTAATAACTGGACCAAGAGCAATGTATTTGTATTGCTACATTTTCAAAGCGTGCAAAATGGTCATTAATTTGACAAAAAACAAACGAAACCAGAGGAAAGCACATTTTTGAATATGCCCCATCTTTTAGAGGTATTGAAATAAAACTCCATTTACAATGAGAGTCCTGAATGAGCCACTTAACTGGGAAAATGAAAACAGAAAATAACAACGTAAAAATATTTGACACCAAGTGTCCGAAGGACCTGTGAAGAACACCCCTAAACCCCAAAGTGAACACTTACATAGTTACCAAAAGAAAACAGCCAACTGTCTGAAGGGGATCAACAGGAGTGACGGGTCATGAAGGTAAGCCACAGATATGACATTATCCACGAAATGAAGTTGTATTTGTTAAAGATACAAACACAAAATAAGCTGCAAGATGAGATATTTGAAAGTTGAGCACGGGATTAGAAGTGCAAATAGGAGAGAATCTACAGCACAAAGCCAACAAGCCAGCTCACCATGGTTTAAGCTCCAGCGGTTAGAGACAAACCACTTAAAATTAATTGGGGGGTGTAAGTTCACCAAATGCCTTGACTATAAACAATTGTTACTCTGACAGCCAGCTGTTCAGTGGGTAAAAGATGAGTAAACTGCAGGATTGGACAAGTCTAGATCTTGAGATGTGCCCAGTTATTCAGATGTACATGGGAAGGGGGTTGCAGATTTTCATTGTCTCCTGCAGAATGGCACTACAGAAACAGGCCATTTGGCCCAACAGGTTTATGCCCCTCTCTACTTCATCTCATCAGTATAACAGACACCATTACTGAAAATGAGGCAGGCAAAAGGTGTGCAAGTTATACCCTGGTGGCTTATCACCTCGGTGACGAAGATTATTCTCCTCAAGGCTGCAGAGGATATGTAGCACCAGGTTCCCATACAGCGACCATCATTAGCTGCTGGGTAAGTGTGCTCATGTATGAAGTCTGAGAGCAATAGAGATTCTACACTTAAAGTTCCAACACCTTAATTATCAAACCGAGAAAGCAGCAAATCCTGCACTCTGAATCCCACTATCTATGGGACATGTCCTGTCCAAAGATATGCGGTTGAAAATCAGCCTGCTCAGTCACATGAAGACCCGTGGCAGAAATTTGCAATGCTAAGTAGAACGTCATCTTTGAATCTAGGGACAGCCAACAGGCAATAAACACAGTGAGATCCTCTCTCAAGTTCCCCAACCGTGTTGGGCTTCAAACTCCAAGCTACAGTTGTAGCCCACACCCCCAACTTTAAAAATCCACTCCCTCCATCATCTGAACACTGACTGCCATGTGTCATATCCAGACAATTCACACTGGTTCCTTCAGCCCCCCCTCAAACCCACAACCTCTACGACCAGCAAGGCCAACAGCAGATGATGCATGGGCCTACCATCACTTCCAAGGTTCCCTCCATGTTTTACGCCATCCAAGCTTGAGACATAACATCACCCTAACTGCACCAGAGCTAGTTTAATCATATGGTGGGTCAAAGTGGTGGATCATCTTCTCAAAGGCATCCAGAGATGGGCAAATGCAGGTCCTGCCAATGATGCCCATGTAACTAAAAGCAAGCCAGCTTCATCTTGCCTTGAAGAAAGTTAGGTGAGATTGAGGGCAGGATTCCAAAGCCTCTAGATGTCCGCTGCTCTATGTTGAGACAGTAGTGTATGGTGACAAGATGCTCTCTAAAAGTTATGAGTGAAGTATTGCAGGAGGAGCTTTGACTCATATTGATGGCTGTCCCGTGCCAATTAACACCTCTGTACTAACAACTGCAACTGGCCTGAAAGTGACAAACTAACTGTAATGGATTCCTGTGGTAGTCAGAGATAAAAGGAACTAGCCACCAATGGAGATCAATTAGTAACAACTTGCATTCTTATAGCACCTTTAGTAAAATGTCCCAAGGCATTCACAGGAGCATTATCAGACAAATTGATCCCAAACCAAAGATGATATTAGGATAGGTGAGCAATAACTTGACCAGAGATAGGTTTTAAGGGGCATCATTACAGGAGGTAAGGTGGAGCGGTTAAGGGAGAGAATTCCAGAGATTAGAGCCTAGACAGCTGAAGGCACAGCCACCAATGGTGGGACAAAGTAAAAAGTTACAATGAGATAAATACATCAGTATGTACACAAACACTGCAATATTTAAAATTAATTTACTGTGTCTTCCAGTTTTGTACAAGGGAGAAGAGAAAGCAAATGAACAAAGTGGTTGCTGCTCTGCTGTGGTGGTGTTGAAGAGTGCAGGGATCTTTATTTTGATAGTACACAGGCTACTTGCCAAATTGGAGTCACACCTCTGACAAAGCTCTTGTAAGAGCCATTTCTATGCTACTACTTTTAAATGTTTCTTTTTGTTAAACACCAAATTTAAATATTTATATTTCACACTGCAGTTTTCAGAATAACAATCTCAACAAGATGAGCATCAGCTCAGCTCCATTTGTAGCATACCTACAGGGTAGGTGGTTTCAGGATTGAGCAGCACGTGATGTTTTCAGCCAACGCACGGAGGTAACATTCCAGTGCCATTTTTTGTCTGAGATACAGGGGCAGGAGTGCGCTATTCAACCCCTTGAACCTATTACACCAGTCAATACGATCATGGCCATAACTCCTGCCTGTCCTCCCATAAGCCTTGACTCCTTTGCTGATCAAAAATCTAACCCAGCCTTGAATATATTCAATGATCCCGCCTTCACTGTTTACTGGGGAAAAGAATTCCAAAGGCGAATGACCTCCAAGAGAAAAAAATCATCTCCATCTTTAATAGGAGACCCCTTATTTTCAAAATGTGCCCCCTAGTTCTAGATTCCCCCATGAGGTCGATCATCTTCTCAGCATCTACCCTGTCAAGCCCCCTCAGAATCTTATATGTTTCAATAAGATCACCTCTCATTCTTCTAAACTCCAATGGTTTTGGCCCTGCTCAACTTTTCTTCATTAGATAACCCCTTCATCCCAGGAATCAGCTGAGTGAACCTTCTCTGAACGGCTTCCAATGCAAGCAAAACCCTCCTTAAGGAAGCCAAAGCTGTACCAACACTTCCCTACTTTTATACTGTATCCACCTTGCAATAAAGGCCAAATGAAAAGGTAGCAGGTTGGGTACCCTGGGAAAATGAGATAACTGGGGGCAATGGGATTTCTTCACCTGAATTATTCAATGTACAAATCGGAATTTGGGCAAAGTGGGATCAGAATTTTAAGCAGCCTTAAAAAGAGCAAAATCAGGAGAGTCACCCAGTACGTTTCTCAGAGGGGTTTCAAGGGAGATGTTGAAGCTCAATGAAGCAGCTCAGTCAGCCAAATTGTGTTTTTCTGGTTCTTAATTATTGACTTGAAATGCTGCCATCCAGTTCACAGCATTTCTTTAACTGGGCAGCACCTGTTCCTACAGCAATGGTATTTTGCAGCCATGGAGGGGTTATATTGCTAAGTTCACATCATCTTGCACCATCACACCAAGAGCTGTTGAATGGCTTGCCAACCAATGGGAGGGAGCAGAAGACAAGTTGAGGTGTCGTGACGTTATGGACCATTTTGGGTGAGGTACACCACAGTAAAAACGCGCATGCCTGGGATTACAAAGTCACAACCTGGGTCCAAACGGGACATTAAACATTGGAGGATACTTGTTAGTAATATCCTAGGGCAGTTAACACAGGGTACCCGTGACTAGTATCTTTTATCAAGTACAGTGAGTCACCTGCCAGTCCCCTGCCTTGCTATAAAAGCAAGAGAGCCTCGAGGCTGTGTTGATAACTGATTTTCGTATTAGGGAGATTTGCCTTGTGGGAATTAGAAATTGCTTCAGCAAACCATCAGCCAGCAACTGGGGAATTACTTTTGGTTGAGAAGTGATCAGGGAAAGTGGCAGAAATGCACACGCTCTCATTTATTTAGAAGAATTATGTTACACCAGACATTACATTACTGAAATTGACCGAAACTGCTCCTCCAGGCTGCTCGCTGATTGGAATGAGAAATGGCAGTGATTGGAAAATGAGCATACAACTGGAATGGACACAGTCCAGAGTTACAACGCACTGACTACTTAAAGAGGCGGGTGAGTGAACCCTTTTTATTGGCTACCATCTAATGAAGAATTAAGTTTATGTGAGATTTCCTACACACCTGGTACTTTAGTCCAACGCATAGGGGTTTACAGAAGCTAATAAGTGATCCCAAAAAACTGATGATTCCACTTAAAAACCCAAAGGATATTTATAATTCGTCATCTTCATCAAGCTTGGTGCATTTTAGTTTTTGCTAAGCATCTGACCCACACACAAACCCATCAGTAGGCCAGACATTCTGCTTCAATGAAAAACCTGGAAAAATGGTGGAAATAAAGGTGTAAACTGACATATTAATGTGTCTCTTTGGCTGTTTACAGTTGTCTTTTCTCTTGGTACCTCCCCATCGCTGCTGCAACTACAATCAATCACCCTGTCAAATGGGGACCGCCTAGCACTGCTTGGCTGAAGGCAACTCAAAACCATTCCCAGTTTAGCCCTCAGGGTCCCATCTGTGAACCATTGCAGCTGTTCAATCATCAGCAGTGCTCTGGAATAGGCCTGTCTGACTAAGTTATCCCATCGACAAGGCTGGTCAATTGAGGAGCAGCTCGATTTCAAACTCCCGCTGCCGAGCAGAGTTATCTCGGAACTAACGAGGTCTCCGAAATGATTCCAGCTTCTTTCCCTTCCCCCGATCCTCCCCGCCAAGGGAGGATGGTCACTCGTTGTTAACATGTTTGTTTCAGAAACGTCATCCCCAGTTTACTTGGGTTTTCTCCCGGCTTTCAACATAAAACAAGAATATTTTTTCTTGGCAAAGTCCTAGTGAAGAAGCTTCCCTGCTCCTCCAGGCTCCAACACTTTGCCTCCTGGAACCCCATTGAATATTATGGTTCAAAAGTGAGGTCCTATTGAACGCCACCACCTCACCCCATCCCCATTTCTGAGAGGACAATTGAAGTAAATTGACTCAATGACAGCCATTTACACAAACCAGTTGTCACCTTTAATTATGGATCTATAAATAATTACATTGCAGCTTTAACACTGATGCTTTCAAGAAATTACATGGTAATTTTGAGAAGACTAGGATTTTTTTTTACAAAAACAATTGCTTCCCCTCCACAGTCAGCCTCTGGTAAGTAGTAGTGTGTCCTCTGCCTTTTGCCTGCATGTAGGCCCATACTGAATGTAATACACAGTCTCCCAGTTGTCTGTAAAAGGACTTTCGGATCCTAGTGCAACGTTTCTGTCATCAGACTTCGTTACGAGGTCCACGCTTAGAAAGTTGACTTTCAAAATGATCCATCGGTCCTCAAATGTTACAAGGCTGCCCCCCTGTGCAAAGGAGCTATGCAGTTTTAAAGCTTTGAAGTGTCATACAATCAGTCTCCTCTCCCCTCACTTACACTGGCCTGTTCTGCTTTTTAGTCTTCACCCAGCTGGTGAACTTTGAGGAAGCCATGATACACAAAAAAGGCAGCCAGGGAACTGGTATAAACTATCCCAAAGGCTTTCGCACCCTATGATTCAACTAAATTCCCTGCTTCCTAAAGTACAAGATGAACTTTGTGCAGATCAACATCACTGCCAGCAAGGAACATAAACCCCACAATGTCCAACACTGATGACTGGTGACTAATCTATAACGGAGTATAGCTATGTTATTAAGCAGTATGTCGAGGCTGTGTAACTGCTTATTTCAGAAACAGTGCACAACATAAAGGGCATTGGAAATACTTTCCTAGGTAGTGTACATAGACCATTTACAGTCCAAGTGACTGGCCTGAACCAGTCCCCAAAGAACGGGGGAAAAAAATTATGAACTCAAAGAGGGTTAATTACAAATCTGGCAGCCTACTGAACACTGACGGTTTCTCAATTTTCCCATTCCTTGTCAATTGATTTCACTGTCACAACACACACACACACACACGTGTTAAAAGTGGATATTTCCTATACAGCTTTGGACAATGAGTGACTGGATGGTATAGTACGTACTCAAAAATGCAAGAGCCCCATATACACCTAAATGTGTTTGTGCTGTCTTAGCCGAGCATGATAGCTCTTAATAAAAAACATCCTTTCTAGTTTTCAATATAAAACAAAAATGAGGTTTTTTTTTGGTAGGAAAAAGCTCCCCTACTCCCAGGCTCCTACACTTCTCCATCTATATCCCCATTGTATATAACTGAAATACAAGACTGTACGTGCTGCATGCTGGAGAGCACCCAGTGATAGACTCTACTACCCTGCTGTCAGATCTGAACAAAGGGAGAATATCCACTTATAAACTCAATTTTCAGGTGTTGATAAGTAGTCAAGATGAACTGACGCTCGGATCCAGTGGCAAAAACGTGTTCCGTTCAATGTCCGGTCGGTTGGAGACTGAAGCTCTCCAAATAACAAGCAGGGATCCTGACTCTAATACACTGCAATTAAGTAGGAGCTTACACTGTCTGTCTAGTCATTAGATTGGAAATTAAGAACTTGGCCAAGATATAGTGCTCGCCCCTTCACCAACTGGTCCCAGGCTAACAATTCAGGACTAGCAAGCTCTGGCCTCCTGTACTCTATTGACCACATGCTATGGTCGCTCCTTCTGGTTAGGAAGATTGTGTCCCAGCGTCCTGCACTGCCAATAAACGTTACTCCTTGATCACTCACAGAGGCGGCTACGAGTGGAAACATTACAACAGTGAAAGATGTGATGAAATGAGGAATGGACTACTTGAAGACTGTTTTGATGTCACAGCTACATTGAGGAAAGGTTTGGGCTGCTCTGTGCCTCCTCCATCCCCAATGTCAAAGGTCCAATTGCTTCAGTTTTCATGCTAAGGTGCTGAGATGCTACAGAGAATGAGGTCTCCCCTCAGGACAGCGAACCTCGGGGGCCCCTCGCTGCTGCTGCATGAAAAATATTCTGAAAGAGAGGTAAAAAGGAAAATCCATATTAATGAGGTGAACGTTAATCAGAAACTCTGATGCACGCTTCGAGGTGTTCGATTCTCTTTAGAGTCATACAGGCTTCTAATGACAAAACCTACAAATCAAGAACTCGCACAGGACAATTCAAAATGAACAGAGAGATCTTGAAGCCAACACCCAAGCCAGTAACTCAGCAACTCCTCCCCACACCCACCATTGAAGGTGCCAAACTCATCCGGAAGGGCAGGTTGATGGGCAATGTCCATCAAAGTGCCTTACCAGAGGAGGCAAGGTCTATTTGGTACTCCAAACAGTGCAGTTATTTTACCAGAGGGGCATCGCAGGCAAACATTCCCACCAAGTGCCAGCTCAAAAATCTGAGCAACTCGAGGCAACCTTCCCACATATCGGAAGAGAGATTGGATTTGGATTGGCTGAGGTGTTCAAGTTTGAACTGAACTCCTGTGTTTTATTGATGCCAAAGCCTCAGAGAAGCTTAACCCAGACTCAAAACCCAATCTCCTAAATGCACACAAGTCAGTTGTTGCACTGGATCTCAGCACCACCACCAGGACAGACAGATGTGACACCAAATCATTTAATTCCAGGTAAGTTACATGTTGTACTGGCTATCTTAAACTCAGGTCAGCCAGACGTGGCATTAAATCTCCTAAACACAGGCTTGTCACATCTGTAAGTCTGTGACATGGCCAAGACTATCATTTACAGAGAGTGATCCCAGTGGATTTTGGTTGGGGTGGGGAAGGGATTTGCTGGGAAGAGAGGAGTAAAACCTCTCCCAGATGCTCAAACAAAATTAAGAAGGGTTAAACAAGGCCACGATTACAGTCTTACGTCCAATTAGTGAGATTATATTTGCTTAGAGCCATTGGAATTGTTACTCTGTTGAAGTGATCTATCAGTACACAGGGTGATAAAACAGAAACTCCTCTAACAAAAAGAACCTTCTCAAAACTGCATAATTGAAACACTATGCTGTGCAACCTTACCTGTTCATTTTGAAGATCTACATCAATCGGAGAAAGTACAAGACAGTAGTGACTTTTTTCCTACAGCCTAATTTCTCTCAGGAGACTTGTTCATATCAACAAACATCTATTAACATCTGCAGTGCTCAAATGCATTACAATCAATGTACATAATCAGGTCAGTGGAGCTACAGAATCATCACATGCAGAAGTCAGAGAGAATTAAGGGATTAAGCTGGGAGCCAACACCAGACACAAGGCTCAAGTACAGAAGAAGATAGGGCTCAAATTTGCAAGGCTGTGGCTTATACGATAATATTATTTACAGATAGAGCCAAGTGCATAATACGGGCAAATGAACATCAGTTTGTTCTGGTTGTCAGGGTGTGGGGTAGAGGTTTGATGGGGAGTGTGGGAACGGCCATGGATGTGATTGGAAGGGGAGAATAAAACTTCTTACAGATGTTCAACTGGAATTAATTAACATTAAGCACACTGCCAGAAGACCCCAACTTAAAGAGAGCATATTTGATTATGGGCAGGCGGTGGCGTAGACTGGGCTAGTAATCTAGAGACCCAGGGTAAAGCTCTGGGGACCTGGGTTCCCAGCAGATGGTGGAATTTGAATTCAATAAATATCTGGAATTAAAAGTCTAACGATGACCATGAAACCATTGCCGATTGCTGTAAAAACCCATCTCATTGCCTAATGCCCTTTAGGGAAGGAAATCTGCCATCCTTACCTGGTCTGGCCTACACGTGACTCCAGACCCACAGCAACGTGGTTGACACTTTAAAAATAGTGCCCTCTGAACGAGGGCAGTTAGGGATGGGCAAAAATGCTGGCCTAGCCAGTGATGCCCACATCAAATAAAAAAAGATACTCTGGAAGTGTTATCTTGTTCAGGTGAAATTCTAAAATTAACCTCACAACAGCTACACTCTGCTCCCCACTGTTTACTTGCACCACATTCCATTTACCAAAGGGAAACACCCTCTCTCATCAACTCCAAACACAAAATTTGCTTGGTTCAGTTCCAGCTCCAGTTAATACCCTGTCCTCTTCTTCCTCATTTCTGTCCAGGGCTCCTTGGCAGCAAGTGGAGGTTCTCAACATCTTCAATTTCTTCACAAAATTACCTGGACCATATCAGACGAACATCCCAAGTGTCTAAGCAGACACTCCTCAGTCCCAGGTTTGAGGCAACAGGAGTGCCCATACCTCAGCCTGTGGGCCACATGCAAGAACACCAGATATAGGAGCTGGATGTTGTTGATGACAGGAACATGTTGACTAACACTTGGAGAGGGTCAGGTTGCTTGTCTCTGTCCACCCCCATAATGCCATTCGGCCCCTCGAGTTTGTTCTGCCATTCAATAAGATCATGGCCGATCTGATTGCGGCCTTAACCGCACTTTCCTGTCTGTTCCCCGTAACCTTCGTCTCCCTAACTGATCAAGAACATAACTCAGCCTTGAATATATTCAATGACCCAGCCTCTGGGGAAGTGATGTCCACAGACTGACAACCCTCAGAGTAGAGAGGTGCAGCTTGCTTGAAATCTTGCACCAAGTACCAAACTGATTCAAGGGGGGTGCTGAGGAATGTTCATCACACCATCACTGTCAGGGGTGGGCAGAGACAAGTAAACCTGACTCTCTCCAAGAGTTAGTTAACATGTGCCTGTCATCAGCATCCAGGACTAAGACAAGTAAGGAGTTAAGTACAATTCACTAAATGGTTCTGCACTGACTTTATGTAACAGTGAATACAGTTTTGACTGGGATATAAGAGACAGTCTGAAAATGGACTAATTTAAGCACCTTACACCCTGACACCTAAACATAATTTTATTTGAATTCACTCATCGGATGAGTGTGTCGCTGTCAAGCCCAGCATCTATCAATCATTCCTAACTGCCCTCAGGGTGGAGGTGGTGGTGCATCCTTCTGGAGCGGGTACACAGTGCTGTTAGGGAGGGACTTCCAATCCATTCCTAAATTGTATGTGGCTAGAAAGGAGGGAGAATTCTGATACTGTTACACACGAGCAGTATTGGGCAGGGTCAAGTATTTGACCATCTGATGGCGATGGGATGAAGCTTTCAGTGATGCTCGCCCTCCAGCAATACTTTTTTAAACAGCTTTTTGGTAATGCTGCACTAAAACATCATGCAGATGGACACCCAAAAAAAATCAGAAGCATGGGAGGGCAACTGAGGCAAGAGTGAGCTAGGTACAGACAGCAGAGAGACAGGTAACAGAACAACTAATGGGTAGCAAACTCCCATTCCCCCAACTCACGAATCGAGGGAATTGGAACAAGTTGACAGTCCAATGGCCCGGAGCACAAACCCAACCACACGCCAGGGGTCATCACACATCAGTGCACTCCTCCCAACATTCAAAACCTTGGGGCTCTGGGAATTAGTGAAGGAAACTGACAGGGCAGCCAACATGAGTCAGCCAGACACTGGACATCAGCCACATTGCAAAATGTTCCACAGCTGCATTTAGAAACATTAGCAACTTGAGGCCACTCTGTTACCCCCACCCCTCCAATCCGAGACTGTTCCACTCTTTAATCGGGGCTTATCTGGAGATTAATTCCATTTACCTGCCGTTGCTCCAACTCCCTCAATATCAATGCTCCTTAAAAGCTGCGTGGGTGCAGTGATCCCAAACGTACTGAGTGTGGGAACAGAATTACCTGGAAAAACTGAGCAGGTCTGGCAGCATCGGCGGAGAACAAAAGAGTTGACGTTTCGAGTCCTCATCACCCTTCAACAGAACTGATTTTTCTTTACAAAGAGAGGGAAATATAAGCTGGTTTAAGGTGGGGGGGGGGGCTCTACCAGCTTATATTTCCCTCTCCTTGTAAAGAAAAATCAGTTCTGTTGAAGGGTGATGAGGACTCGAAACGTCAACTCTTTTGTTCTCCGCCGATGCTGCCAGACCTGCTCAGTTTTTCCAGGTAATTCTGTTTTTGTTTTGGATTTCCAGCATCTGCAGTTTTTTGTTTTTATCTGAGTGTGGGAAACTAGTCATGCAAAACCAACTCTCCCTTTAAGCTACATGCAGCAATTTTAAAGGGTGCAACAAATAAACCACAAGCAATAAAAGAAAGCTTAGAGAGACTGAAATCTGTCCATTTCAGTCTGGAACACTTCCATCGATCCCCAACCTTTGGAAGAGAACACCAGATTTCTACTATACTTTGTGAAAAAGTGCTTCCTGATTTCACACTCGAATGACCTGGCTCTAATTTTAATATTGGAGCCCCTTGTCCTCGATTCCTCCACCAGGGCAGGTTGCTTATCCATATCTAACCTATCAAGCCCTTCTAAGACTAAGTACTTTGAGTAGATCACCCCTCAAACTCCTCTACCCAATTATTAATTGAGTAATTATTAATTGGGGGAGTAATTTCAAATGGTAGAAAAGGGTCTCTTCAAAAACACCAAAGTTCCTGGTCAGATAGTTCGAACAGACATCACCATTGTGAACAAGGTATTGATTAAATTGATGATGTTAATATTGGTAACTGGTAGGGAGGAGTGACTGAATCCAATAACACCAATATTCATATTTGCTCTCTAGGAGAGCCTCAGGCATGCCTTTAAGGGACAAATCTGTAACTGGACAACTCTGGGTCACACGCCAGCCTCACCAGCGACATCAAAGCATTTGCACGCGCTCCTCCATTCCCCATGTCCGTACCATGTGGCTGGTGCTATTCCTATTATCTTCATCATTGCCAACCTCTTCCATCTGTGGGAGAGACAGAGACAGTGAGAGAGTGACAGGATGGGATGGGAGAGGGGTCAAAGGGGAGGCAGGAAGACAGACAGCAAGAGATTTTAAAAAAAAACACATCGTTCAAAACAGTTAAAAAGGATAAACGTGGCATTTACAGGTCAGTCAGTTTAATGTCAGCGGTGAGGAAGATTTTTACAAACAACAATCTG